>NC_135414.1:2592500-2612500 GCF_051991245.1 Festucalex cinctus
CCACCCGGCACCACAATGGGCGGACAGCCAGCGCAGCAGGGCTACCGGACAGCCCACCGGCCACCGGAGCCCGCCCGGGGCGCCAGGAGTTATACCGGAGTGGGGCAGGCCCCAAACCCTCGCCCGGCCCCCGGAGCCCGACGCCCGGGCCGGGGAGGGAGCCCCAGGCCCAGGGAGAGGGAGGGGGAGGGGCCGCAGGGCAGACAGGGAACGGGGGGGGGCGGCGGAAGCGGGGAGAAGACGACAAGAAGGCGAAAGGGCGGCTGCAGGGCAGGAGGCGGGGGGAGGGGAGGAGGAGGGAGGGCGACAAGGGAAAAGGGACCGGGAGGCAGAGGAGGATGGGCGGGAGGAGGCGAGGAGGGAGAGGCGACGGGGGGGAGGAAGGGGGAGGGGAGAGGGAACCACGGGGCACACCGGAGGCCCACCCACCCCGAACCGCGCCGCCGGGCACGGAGCAGCGGACCGCGCCGGGACGGCACCGCCCCGGGCACCAGGGGAAGCACCCCAACACCGCACCCCACAGGGGGCCCAGGGAGCGGCCAAGACGCAACCGCCACCGTGCAGACAACGGGGGGCAGAACCACCCCCGCCCGACCACAGGGGACGGCGTCAAGAAAATTGACTAATTAGCATGCAGTAACACCAAGTGTTGATGCTTAGTGCCCACTAGAAATAGATCTTAAGGAGTTATTGAGTATAGTGTCGTATAGTGTGGTATGCTCGAGCCCACTAGCAGCAACTAGGTTCCTGACTATATAAAAATAAAAACAATCAGATACAAAATACCAAATACAGGAGCAGCGAAAACAGAAGTTGTAACGATGTGGTGGCTCTCGTTAACAGGCAGAATCTTGGCAGGATTAAGTTGCCAAATTGAGATTAAAATATTCTATGTACATAGACCATATTTGTTTAAATCTTGATACTTGATTTTTATTTAAGGCAGAGATTTTTTCCATTGAGATATAATTTATTAGTAAGTTTAACCAGTGGTCGATATTTAGAGATTGTTTATTTTTCCAATTGACAAGGATTATTTTTTTAGCAATAGTAAGGGCTATAAATATAGATTGAGATTGTTTACATGGTAGCTCAGTTATTGTTAAGTCACCTAGTAAACACAATCTTGGAGATAAAGGAAGCCTACAGTTTAATATATCAGCGAGCTTTTCCAAGATTTTAGTCCAGAAATGCAGCACTGGAGTACATGACCATAAAGCATGAAGATAAGTATCGGCAGTGTTTTGTGAGCACTGGAGACAAATGTCGGAGTCAGAGAGTCCCATTTTATTCATCATATATTGTGTAATATATGTTCTATGAAGTATCTTATATTGGATAAGTTGCAAATTTGTCTGTTTGGTCATTTTAAATACATTTTCACAGATTTGGGTCCAAAAGTCTGGTTCCGGAACTATAGACAAGTCTTTTTCCCATTTTAAAGTCGGTAAATACGTTTTATTTGTGTATAAAAATAACTTATATATTTTTGATATTTTCTTTATTGTTGTTGGAGAAAGCTTTATGATATCTTTAGTTAAGACAGGCAGTTGGAGCGTATCCTGAAGTGTTGGGATTTGTTTCTTAACCATATTTTTAACTTGCAGATAATGTAAGAAATTTCCCTTTTTTATTTCATATTTCTGGACCAAGTTTGTATACGATATAAACTTATTATCTGAGAAAAGATGATGAAGGTGTGTAATTCCTTTCTGCTCCCATAGGCTTAAATGGAACGACTGATTATTAAGTTGAAAGTCGGGGTTATGCCAAATGGGAGAGAGCCCACAGGGCGCCAATTGGGAGTTTGTAATTTCTAATGCCTTCCACCAGGCAGTCAGGGTGGCGGCTATCATTGGGTTTTTAAAACAATTATGTCGTCTTATTGATTTTGTAATAAAGAGTAAATCTGACAGTCTAAGATTATTACAATCCTTCTGCTCCAATTCCAACCAACAGTTAGTATCTCTGTTGGGTTGTGTCCATAGCACAAGATATTGTAGTTGATTAGCTAAATAATAGTACATAAAGTTTGGTGCCTCTAAACCTCCTTTAGATTTACTTTCCTGAAGAGTAGATAGACTAATTTTGGCTTTTTTTTTATTCCAATAGAATTTTATGATAGCAGAGTCCAGCGATTGGAACCAGTTAGACGTAGGTTTAAATGGAATCATTGAAAATAAATAATTAATCTTTGGTAAAACTTTCATTTTTATAGTAGCTATCCGTCCTATTAAAGAGATCGGAAGATTATTCCAGCGCTCCAGGTCACTACGGATACTATCCAATAATGGTGAAAAATTTAAAGAAGTTAATTCAGTTAACTTAGGTGAAATTTTAACACTTAAGTATTTTAAATTACCTGTAGGAAAGGAGTAGTGTGGATCCTGACTTGTAGGATTCCATGAATTTTCTGTAATAGGTAATAATGTTGATTTTGTCCAGTTAATAGAGTAATCTGATAAGTGAGAGAATTTAGTTATTAATTTAAATGCTTCCCCTAGCGAGATAGCAGGTTCTTCTAAATAGAGTAATATATCATCGGCATATAGATTAATTTTATGTTCTATTGTCCCGGAGTGGATTCCTTGGATCCGTCTATCCTGACGTATAGCTAATGCTAGCGGCTCAATAAATATAGCAAATAATAAAGGAGAAATTGGGCACCCTTGTCTTGTTCCCCTTTGTAAAGTAAAACTCTGTGATGTAATCCCATTAGTAGTAACTGTAGCTTTAGGAGAATCATATAATATTGAGACCCATTGAATGAATGACTCCCCGAAGCCGAATTTATTTAAGACAGCAAAGAGGAAGGACCAGTTAACTTTATCGAATGCTTTTTCTGCATCCAGCGAAATAACAACTGCCTTTTTATCATACCGCTGTGACATACTAATCAAGTTAAAGAGTCTCCTAATATTATTAGTAGAATGACGACCTTTAATAAAACCTGTTTGATCACTATGAATAATTGTCGAGATTACCGTCTCTAATCGAGATGCCAAGGCCTTAGCGATAATTTTAATATCGGTATTAATTAGTGATATCGGTCGGTAACTTGACGGGAGGGTAGGGTCTTTTTCTGGCTTTAATAAAAGTTTAATTGCTGCTATATTCATATCTTGACGTATATCACCTTTACTTTTAATTTCAGTTACTACTCTTAGAAATAATGGAGCAAACATTAACCAGAAATGTTTAAAAAATATAGCCGGAAAGCCGTCTGGACCAGGTGCTCTGCCATTAGGCATACTGTCTAAAGCACGATACAACTCATCTATAGTAAGCGGGGTATCGAGAATATCTTTATGTTCAATAGATAACTGAGGTATATTTAAGCTGTTTAGGAATTCCTCAATATATTCAGGGTTAGGTCTATTAATTTCTGTGTATAGATTTCGATAATAGTTATAAAAAATATGGTTAATTTCTTCTGGTGATTGTGTGCATTCACCATTTATATCTTTAATAGCCGTTATAAGAGATTTTTCCCGATTCCGTTGAAGTTGATTTGCCAGGAATTTACCTGATTTATTATTATGTTCAAAATTATTATATCTCAACTGTTGTATTATAAACTCTGTCTTTTTAGATAACATGTTATCTAACTGTATTTTTATATTCTGTAGTTCTATCCATATTTGATTATTTGGGTTTAATACATATTAAATCCGTTAGTTGTTTAATTTTATCTTCCAGGTATTTTTCTAATTTTTGATCCTGTTTCTTTTTATAAGTTGAATATGATATAATTTTCCCTCTAATTACCGCTTTCCCTGCTTCCCAGAGAAGAGATGGAGATATATTTGGAGAGTCATTTATTTCCAAAAAATCTGCCCACTCCCTTCTAATAATTTTATCAAACTCTACGTCTTTCAGTAATGAGATGTTAAAACGCCATATCGGGGGAGGTTTAAAGGTAGAGTCAATTTGTAGAGTGAGGGAGACTGGTGCATGATCACTTATAATTATAGAATGTATTTTTATAGCAGTTTTATCAACAATAGAATTATTTGTAAGGAAAAAATCAATTCTTGAGAATGATCGGTGCACAGCAGAGAAGAAAGTAAATTCCTTCTTAGTTGGGTTTTGAAGTCTCCAGCCATCGCTGAGGCCAAAATCCTCCATATATTCATCTATTACTTTAGCGGGTCGTAATCGCCTTGTATATATCGTATTATTAGAACGATCTATTAACGGGTTCAAGACCGTGTTAAAATCACCTCCAATAATAATAGTAGAATTTGTTGCTAAATCGAGTAACCGAGAGAAAAATTCATGGAAAAAATCAGGGTCATCATTATTTGGGGCATATAAATTACCAATTGTATATACTTTATTAAATATAGTTACCTGGATAATAATATATCGGCCCTCTAAATCTGTTACTATATTATTTAGAGTAAAGAATAAATTCTTATGTATAAGTATAGAGACACCTCTTTGTCTACTATTATAGGAGGCAGAGTAAACTTGACTAAAATTTTTATCTATAAATAATTTTTCTTCTGATTTTTGTAAGTGGGTTTCTTGTAGGAGACAAATATCTGCCTTAAATTTTGAGAGATGGTCTAAAATTTTTATTCTTTTTGCCTGGGAGCGAGCGCCACACACATTCCAGGAGACCAGAACTAATTTCTGCATACAAGCAATATAGACTCAGTCTTATGTATACATCTATATAAGCTGCTTATTAATATTAACATATTGTAGGATAGCAAAAGAGTAATTAGGCAATTTATATAATTTATATAAAGAGAGAGATAGCAAGTAGATAAGTATAATAGTGAAGAAACGTGGGGGGAAGTGAGTGTGAAGGAAATCTGTGGGGGATTCAACATAACAATACACCAGTAAATGGTGACCTAAGCGAGATTATTATTATTATTATTAATTTATTTTAAGAATATATTTTTATATTATTATTATTATTATTATTATTATTATTACTATATAGCCTATGCATAATATAAATTCATATTCTATTTCGTAACCCATTATCCATACATATACATACATATACATATACATATATATACATATATACACATATACATACACATACATATACATATACATACGTCAAATAATCACACAATGCTCGGCTCTACCAATTGTCAGTTAGAACAGCCAAGGGGTCGAGGTTGGGTTTCGGAATAGCTGGCCGTCGATATATAATTTATCAACGACCATCGAAGTCCGTTTACCCTCCTGTCTATTTTGTTTCATTATAGGAAACAGTACTTTTCGCCGCTCGTTTATCTCTCTTGGGAATTGATCATTCATCCCGAAAGATGTCCCTTTGAGCTCCCGTCCTTTACTTTTTACCAATTCTTTATGTTTAAAATGTTCGAACTTAGCAATAATAGGACGGGGCTTATTGCCCTTACGAGCTCCGAGCCGGTGTACACGGTGAAAAGAGATATTATTTACCGTCTCCTGTGGGATCTTTAGCGATGATGTCATGAATTTTTTTATCTCACTCTCTGGATTATCTGGAGAATTTTCGGATATACCTGAGAATATTAGATTTTCCCGCATACTACGGGATTGAACATCTAAGACCGTTTCCTTTAGCATTTTATTTTCCTTTTTAATCGTCTCCAACTCGGCTGTGACAGCGACGAGAGAGGAGCGTAGCTCGGAGTTATCGCATTGGAGATCGCTTACCTGTTGGCTAACGAATTCCAAACTTGCCTTTAATTCTTTGACGTCCTCGCGGATAAGACAGAGGACGTCAAGTTTTTTATTTATGGAATCCAGCATACTCACCGATACGTCGGCGGTTGCTAAATCGTCCGTGTCTGTTGACGAGTCATTTTTCCTTTTTTTTTTCGAAGGATTATCCCGACTAGCCGGCGGCTCATCCATCGCGCAGCTATAAAAATAATCGTCAATAAAACGTTCGAGGTCGTCCACACTGGATTCTATTTTAGCAGCAGAGCGCCGCCATGTTAGATTTTCCCAGTCTCGCTACGGGTCACGCGATAGTCACAGCATCTCGCGATGGGAAATGAAAAAAAAAAAAATCTCTGTGTGATGCCACGCAGCTGACAAATTTGCCAGCCCCATTTGCGACACGCCACCCCCGCTCTGCGATTGGCTGGAGGGGTATAAACACTGTCTTTCCACAGAAACATCCCGCAGTTTACAAAACAAACACAAAATGGCAAAATACAGGCTTTAGGATAAAATCACCACCTGACATTAAGAGAAGCCCAGAGCTGTAAATTGAGAAATTGAGAAGAAGTTTGTCTGTTTAAATACTGTATTTAAAAAGTGCCTTTTCCAGAGTCAAATCGGCAGACTGCGCCTTTAAAGTTGTATTCCTAAATCCCAACAGCCATGTTAGACATTATGAGTTTATATATTAACAGATGTGTAAGCCAACTTCACAACAAACAAATAGGCTGCGTTTGAAGAGCAAGCAAGCAAAATGTATTTCATCTTACCATATCATGACTTTGGGTCTTGACTCTCAGCAGTCTAGACTGCTAACCTGGGCAGGCTTTGGCAACTCCACTAGGGCGTCCGAACTAATCGGCTAGGCTAGGCGCCAGGCTCCCTTCGAAGAGCGTCCAGACTCCAGTGTCGCCGGCACATGTACCGCGACTGGATTCGCCGGGAGGAAATGAAGCGCGCCCGCAGGAGGAACGAAGCACGTCCAAGTCGCCAGCCTGCGAAGCGGGGTTCCGGGGCCAGATCTCCCGAGAGTGGGGTAGCTAATTTCACGGCCCTGTACCTCCGGCCTGGAGGGCCGGCACCGACACCGTTGGAAAGCCAAGGTCGAGCCGGTTCCGGGGATGTGTCTTTTCCCCATAGGACCAATGGTTCGACCGGTGTGGGGGGTAAATCTCCCTAGCTGTATCCGAAAAATGTGCATCGTGAGGCGGGTTGGCAGCCCTGAGGTGCACCCCCTGTATCCGGGGAATGGAAGGTCGGACCGGCACGGGTACTCACCGTTGTAAGGTTGAGGTTGAGATGGTTCCAGGGATGTGTTCATTTTCGCCGTAGGACTTGTACCTGGGTGTCAATCCCAGTGTATGCCTGTGGGAGGAGGGTCATGGAAACCGGGCACCGACACCGTTGGAAAGCACCTGGTCAGCAGGCCGGTTCTGCCCGGTTGGACAGTGATTAGCAACACATTGCACACAGTGCAAGTCTCACCGCCTCCGCTTTCCACATCAAAGATGACAACTTTAGTATCTCCACTTCCAAATACCTCGGCGTCATTTCCTTGTTTAGCCCCGCCGCTTGATGGCATTAATAGTGTCACTGTAGTAGAGTGACGCCATGTCGCATGCACTGTGTGGAAAAATGAGGTGTCACTCTATGGCACCGCCCAACACCAGATTTAATTTAAAAAGTAATTAAAAAAAAAAAGATAATAATAATAATAATAATAACCTCATATATTTATCCGAGTCCTAATCGGGAGACAATGTCCGATACGATCGAGTCAGTAACCACATGATTGAGCCCGATTTCCGATCACGTGATCGGATCGGGACATCCCTACACTCAATTCTATTCTGGTCCACGCAACCTTATAAAAGTAAAAAAAATAAAATAAAATAAAAAAAATCAGCACAATATTTTGAAGGTAATGTTTTTTCCTCATAGGTATTCACATTATGTCAATAAAATTCCAAATATCATGCCGAAGCCATAAAATTGCCAAATATTTGTAAAATTTATTTAGAATGCTATAACACAATCAATACAAATGGTTCCGTATCCAATGAGTTCTGGCTTGCATGATGACCATACATTTCCAAGGAGCAAGTAAACAAGGCACAAATCCCTTTCACTTCATATCTAATAATCAGTCATATAATAACCACTGCCATTTGTAATGCAACTGTGACATTGACATACTCAAGATGTACTGTCAATTATATGCAATAGACATGGCATGAATGGCAATCCTTGCCAGCAGTTGTTGCAAAGAGAGCCATTCAACACTTGACTGGTAGCGGCAGTACTGTGCAAATAGAGTACGGTAACATCAAATATATGCAGCAAAGCACTGCCTGTAGGGCTTTAATTACAGGACTGTCTCAGGAAATTAGAATATTGTGATAAAGTCCTTTATTTTCTAATGCAATTTAAAAAAAGCAAAATACAGAAAATACACAAATTCACCAATTTTCACTATCAAACTAATATTATAATTAAAAATAAAATCATCATCAAATATGTTTACTTCTTACTCTTCCTAACCTGCCTGTACATCATGGCATAACACTTGTAATTTATTGGTAAATGATTTGAATGTGTGAATTTAACAACATTTTTAGGATTGTATTGTTAACACATATGACCTGCTGACTAGGGATGTAATGATATCCAAACATCACAATACGATATTATCACGATATGAAGGTCATGATACGATAATTATCACGATATGGTTAAAAAAGATAATGTTATAAAAAAGAAAAAAAAGCTCATACAAAAAAAAGCAATATATTGTGCTTTTGTACATAACAACAATGCATATAAACCACCTACAATCTCTAATAACAATATTGAAGCACTTACTTGCTAATGCAAGCACACATTTATCGCTTCACAAGCAAATTAGGTTCTCCTTCATCTGACAATTAGCACAGATTTTAAACATAGAAGGCCAAAACATCCCTAATGAAAATTAAATTGCACTAATAAACTAGCCATAGAGGGTACTAGAACTGCACAGATGGAAATCAACCTTACTTTTTTTTTTTTATTAACTCTTTGACTGCCAAACATTATCTAAAAAACAACCCCGACAGTGCCAGCTGATTTTGAGCACTTTCACTTATCTTTCAAGGCAAACAAAATATTGTGCACTACGACTACATAAACATGAAAAAAAAGTATGTTTCTCCCTTATTCCGTTCTTTAGTAATCACCATTTGAAAATGGGTAATTTGAGTGACATAAGTGAGAAGAGAAAAACAAAATGGAGAAAACAAGCTTTTTGACACTAATACTGTATTTTTTGTTTAGTGACACTCTGTGAATTAGATTTAGAGTGACAAAAGACTTTGATCATTCACGTCATTGTTGAAAATGTTCTATTTCATCAGATTCGTCATGTTTCATTGTAATATCATACGCCTTAAGCCCATTCAAAAGATATACAATGCTGCCATCTGCTGGCCATAGTTAGTGGGTGTTTTTGATTCCACAACCCATTGACCAGGCAGCGCTCTACTTAAGATGTTGCACTACCCATTGATTAAAGAAAAAAAAAAAAAAAAAAACTTAGTAAATGTCAATTAATGTTTATGGCAGCACTCATTACGATTTTAGCACATGTCATTAAACATTTTTGGCGGTCAAAGAGTTGACAGATGTGGTCCTTTTAAATAATGTGAACATGACGACGACGATATTGTGGCAGTAACGATAAGGGCAATATCGTGATATTAAAACTGCTACAATATCGTCGTCGTCATGTTCAATTATATTTAAAAGAAACACATCTGTTCAAAAAGTCAGGTTCATTTCCATTTGTGCAGTTCTAGCACCCTCTCCCTACTGCTGACTCACAGCTGCAAATCTCTGTGACACTTTAAAAGGACAATCCACGCTACCACATGAAATGAAATCTAAAATATGCTGTGGCAGTGCTGAGCAGCATTAATAACCATATTAATGTTAATCTTCATAAAGGACTTCATCAATGAGCACATCATTATCGTCAACAGGGATGTCCTGACACAGTTGCTCTTTATAGGCCAAAGCGATGGTGTAGGGCTTCCCTTTGGGGTGTCGGAAGCAGCGCTCCAGGTAGGCGTCATAGAAACCCTTGCCCCTGCCCAGACGCTTCCCGGAAAGGTCAAACCCCAGACCTGGCATCAAGATGAGATCCAGACCTCCTAGAAAAATATTGGTTTAAAATGAATGTTAGGATTTGAACCCCGTTAACATAAGAGCCGTTGAAAATTCACCATGATGCACTAAGTTCTTTGCATACATGTTTAATCAAATGACGCAACAAAGTTGTCAATTGTTGTAGTTATCAATTGTTCCAACATAACAGTATGTGTGATGTGATAGTTCTATTCCGTTTATGTTCAGTGATTTATGTTAACTTTTAGCACCCTCAAATGGTGAAATGCCTGATTAATTTTAGTTGACGTCAGTTTCAATGACACTCCTGAAGCGCCACACGCACACCCCGTGGAGCGTTGGCCCGCGTAAGGCTGTTAGTAATTATTTGTGTTCATTTGTATAACCTTATTTGAGCTATAAAAAAGCAGATAAGTTCAGTTGAATGTTTTGTAAATTCAAAATGGTGTTAAAAACGAGTCAGTAAAGATATTAGCATTCGTTAGCGTTTTATGCTAGCGGACTTGAGCCAACTGTTAGCGTACCTTAGTTGTGTTATTTATTTTAATTAACTTATTAGGGCCCGAGCAGCTACCGCTGTGAGGTCCCTATTGTTTTTCGATCGGATTATTATTATTATTATTATTAGCGCCCGAGCAGCTACCGCTGCGAGGTCCCTATTGTTTTTCGATTGGATTATCATTATGAGGGCCCGAGCAGCGGCGGCGGCGGTGCCGCTGCGAGGCCCTATTGTTTTTCAAGGGATTCTTATTAGGGCCCGAGCAGCGACCGCTGCGAGATCCCAATTGTTCCTGAAGGAATTCTTATTATTAGGGCCCGAGCAGCAGTGGCGGCGGTGCCGCTGCGAGGCCCTATTGTTTTTGAAGGAATTCTTATTATTCTTTTTCTTTGTTATTGGTGTTAAAAACGAGTCAATAAAGATATTAGCATTCGTTAGCGTTTTATGCTAGCGGACTTGAGCTAACTGTTAGCATACCTTAGTTGTGTTATTTATTTTAGTTAACTTATTAGGGCCCGAGCAGCTACCGCTGTGAGGTCCCTATTGTTTTTCGATCGGATTATTATTATTATTAGCGCCCGAGCAGCTACCGCTGCGAGGTCCCTATTGTTTTTCGATCGGATTATCATTATGAGGGCCCGAGCAGCGGCGGCGGCGGTGCCGCTGCGAGGCCCTATTGTTTTTGAAGGAATTCTTATTATTCTTTTTCTTTGTTATTATTCTTTTCCGCAAACAATCACACTTTTGAAACACTAAACATGAACGAAAACTCACCAAACTTTACACGCAGATTGGGCCTAATTAAAGCCTAATTTATGCTTCCACGTTTGCTCTCGCGTTGATGACCGCCGTAGATCACATAATCTACGCGTTCATGAATTTTAAGTGCTGCGTCACTCGTGGCCGGCTGCGGTGTACACGTCGCCAATCCTTGAACGCCGTAGATGGCGGGGCGTAGTTCGCTTCTGATTGGTCCGTTCGATGGCGTTTTTTCTTCTTTTTTTTCTCTCTCTCTCTCCCCGCTCCCCGCCCAGATAGTTTCTGTGAAGGCAACTGGCGGCGCAAATTGACTTCCTGCTCGGAGATCACGGCTGTGCATGTGGATATGTGCCTGGGACGAGAGGCGGAAAACCACAATAACTTTAAAAAAAAAAAAAAAAAAAATAAAAAAAAAAAATTTCGCTAAGCGCATGGCTGTTGTGTTTTGCCGAGTTTACGGCCGACACCGGTGCAGATTGGCAATAATTAATTGCCACGGTGATGAACTGACTCCTCCCCCGGCTTTGTTTCGTGTTTCTGAATTAAATTGAACTTCCTGAATCCGTCATAAAATGCACAGGAATCGCCACTCTGTGGCGTCCCAGCCATAGCGACAGCGGGACTTGGTGTGAAACTCCAGCAGACACAGATGTGTATTGCGCACAAGTCGGAAGCCAAACGCACGAGCGGAGCTACGCCGTAACGCCTCCGCACGAGCCTCTCACAGAAGCATACTGAGGCCTTAAGCACTGTTCGCCAAGAAAACAACGGCAATTTTGAGGGCCTAAACTGGCACAGAGACACATGAAACTTGGCACACACATCTGGCCTGGCAAAATGAGCAATATTTCATCGTGGATCGTGCTATTTTTACGAAAATGACTCAATAGCGCCCCCTAGAAATTTTTAACGAAGCAGCCCCGGTTGTACGTTTAAGCAAGATCTACGAAAATTTTTAGGTGTATGAGGGAGCCCAAGACCTACAAAAAAAAAAGTCTCTTGGACCCGTATGCTAAAATGAACAGGAAGTGAGCTATGAATTTTTCAATGTCCTATTTTTGACGATTTTTTAACATTTACGGTGGGGGGGGGGGGGGGGGCATACTTTTGCCCACTTCTCCTACACGTTTCATCCGACTGACTTCAGACTTGACCTGGACCATGTCAAGACCTGAGCCAACGACTGGGGGAAAAAATCTCGACTTTTCGAAATACTATATGATGAGGGCGGTGCATCAAAATTTGTGTTTCGCAAGGAAAATGATATGCTTAATAACTTCCCGGTACATGCTCCAAAAAATCCCAAACTTGACATGTATGTTTATAGTCAAGGCCTGAAGGTATCTCTATGACAATATTCAGTTATATATGCAGCGCCACCTAGATAGTCGACTACTCAGTTTTCCATTATATAAAACAGCCTTATATTTGTTCTTTCTTCCAAAACTGCCTCAACCGCTCGTTTGACTGCATGCCGCTCGTCCTCCTGCCTGCTGCTGCCTGCGCTTACTGGACGCACATGTGCAGTAGCATTAATCCGGGTCAGACGTGACGTCACCAGAAGCTATATCCTCTTAGCACCAGGTGTACACAGTATGTTATCATAGCTAACCGACCTCGGACTTTGAAAGTTTGGGAACAATTCTACAAAGACGCTAAAGCGAGTAATGTTCGATGTGAATTATGCAAGACAGACCTTGCCTTTCACGGCAGCACATCGGCAATGCATGAACATTTGAGGCAGAAGCACCTTTTGTCGAATCCTTCTAACGGACAGGGACAGTCATCTCAGCTGCTGTAAGTTATTTGGATGGTTAGCGTACCTATGTGCTAACGTGGACGTTATAGCACACACTGTGTGATAAAACGTGCAATGTTGTTAGACTCCGTTCCACTTCATTGGAGAGCTTTACTATGAAGCCATCAACATGCAACGCCTCAAAAGTATTTTTTATATTGTTTACATGTTTGTTGTATTCATATTAGTAATCACTATTTAGTTGTTGTTGTTTTTTTCAAATGCACTCAACATTTGTTGTTATAAATGTTAAAGGCAACAGTATTTGAGCTAAAAGTTCAAATGTACTATCGGCATAATTGTCGGTTTTGGATTGCACAAGAAATTCTAGTACAAACTGCACTTTAATAAAAGTTGAATGTACTGTTAGTCTGTTACCTTTCACCTGTCACCATCTTTATTACTAACTTGTACATATATCTTAACAAATTCAAGCTATATGCTAATGAAAATAATGCTAATAAAAATGCATTGTAAAGACACCAATGTTAATGAATAACAAAAAGTGCTTGCAGAAAAATCGAAGATAAAATAATAGACAAAGTCCAAGATCTTGGCGAGGCACAAGACAAGGTTGAGGGCGGGCGAAGCGAGGAACAGAGAGTTTGTCTAAATCACAGGTCTCAAACTCCAGTCCTCGAGGGCCGCAGTCCTGCATGATTTAGAGATGTCCCTCCTCACACCTGATTCATCAGCAAGCTCTGCAAGAACCTGATAATGATCCTCATTATATGAAACAGCTGTGTTTGAGGAGAGAAACCTCTAAAACATGCAGGACTGCGGCCCTCGAGGACTCGAGTTTGAGACCTGTGAACCGTGGTACACAGAGAGGAGCAAGTGAATAGTCTGACAACTGACAAGCACGTTTTGAAGCCGCCTGAGTACAAGCAACAGGTGCGTGTAGCTGGAGGATCCAAACTCCGTCAAATCAAGCTGGGCTGCAACAAAACACAAGCCTCAGAACAGAGACATGACATTAAGTGGAATAAATCAATACTTTTATAAACACTACAAAGTAGGAAAAAAAATGGCTGAGGAACCTTAACCTGAACAAAGTTGTTGACTTGGTGGAAGAACACACCAGATCAGTCTGCTATCTGCCACTAATTGTTGGTGGAACTCTTGGCTGAGTGGCCAGAACTCATACTGTTCTGTCCTCACGAGACGTGTCTGCTCTATTCAGCTAGACAGACAGTTAACAGATGAGATGTCTTTTGTAGTTTTTCTTTATTTTACTGTAAATCTGAAACAAAAATACAATCCAGCACATTAGCACAGTACTATCAATCCAATCACAAATGTAAAGAAATAATAATCACCAACTAGAGCTGCGAGCAGCTATAAAGGGCCCTCGCAGCCCGGGCCACGTTGGGGTACTTGCACGTTGGGGTACTTGCACGTTGGGGTACTTGCACGTTGGGGTACTGGCACGTTGGGGTACTGGCATATTGGAAGCAGAATTTCTTTGAAAATGGCATAATAAACCTTTACATGTGGAATATTTTTTTGCCAGTGTGTGTGTCAAGCTCAACGGGTTTTGGTGATTGTTAAGACCTGCAAAAATTAGCGTCCTTTTTTATTTTTAGGCAATGAGTTGCCCTGATTGGTATTTTTTGTAAACGTATATATACACATCATTGCTCGTTGTACCCATTGCACAATGTTGCTTTTATTGTCCAAAGGGGCAATCAAAAATAAATAAAACAAAATGAAAAAGTACATACGTTTGGATCGGTCTGATGCCAGTGAACAATTTGAGTGGTGTAAACTAAAAGAATAGTCATAAACTAGAGCTGCGAGCAGCTATAAAGGGCCCTCGCAGCCCGGGCCACATTGGGGTCCTTGCACGTTGGGGTCCTTGCACGTTGGGGTACTTGCACGTTAGGGTACTGGCACGTTGGGGTACTGGCATATTGGAAGTAAAATTTCTTTGAAAATGGCATAATAAACGTTTACATGTAGAATATTTTTTTTACCAGTGTGTGTCAAGCTCAACGGGTTTTGGTGATTGTTAAGACCTGCAAAAATCAGCGTCCTTATTTATTTTTAGGCAATGAGTTGCCCTGATTGGTATTTTTTGTAAAAGTGTATATATACATCATCGCTCGTTGTACTCATTGCACAATGTTACTTTTATTGTCCAAAGGGGCAATCACAAATTAATAAAACAAAATGGAAACGTACATACGTTTGGATCGGTGTGAAGCCAGTGAACATTTTGAGTGGTGGAAACTAAAAGAATATTCATAAATGACTTAGTTGTCTTGCTTTCTCATTTTAATGTCTGTCTCCACATTTGTGCAGTTTAAAAATGTCATAGATGGTGTTTAAACCTGACATTTATTTGGTCCTTCGAAGAGCCGGAAGCCAAGATGCCTAAGGATTCCAGCGGGTGTGGTGGACTCCAGAAAGACCATGGCCATGGCACAGGCTCCCTAGAGTGAGCCTAAGATCCTTTTTGAGGACTGGAAATTCTACCCGCCAGCTGGGATCTACAGGCTGACGGCTTTCCGATGGAGAGAAGACATCTGGGTGAGAAAAAGTTTACTTTCCGGGGGAAAGTGTGAATGAATGTCGACGTAAAATCTGCGCGAAGGTACTGTCGCAGCCTGCACGAAGGTACTGTGTGGGAGGAAAAACCTTGTGAATACTAGTCAATGGCAAGTGAAGGGAACGGAGCCCAGTAACGTCCGTGTAAAGAGACGATGGCGGAGTCGTGTACGTACTTAAATTCCGTGTAATGCTGGAAAAGGCCTTGTGTGAGTGTGTGAAGTGAATGGAAGTATAGTGTCACTTGATACTTACTTCATTTTAAACAAACAGGATTGTAAGTGACAACTCATTGTGGAAGCAAAGGCAAGAATTCTCCGCCCTGTTGGGTAGAAGCTTGAGAATTACCACAGTGAGAAATTTCTTGTCACCCTGTTATTCGAACATATCAGTCCTTAGGAAACTCTAGGTTCGCGGACTGTACCAAATTCATATGAAATGGGGGAAAATAAACAGTAAAAGTGAGCTACAAGATGAACTATCCAGTAAGGATTGGATGTTCATAGAAAAATTAGATCCATCTAAAATATAGCATGTAAATATGTGGATTACAAGATATACTTTTGCTGGCCAGCTTAATTTACAATAGTAAAAATAATAACAATAATAATGGTAATCCACTACAATATTAAATAAGGAATAAAATTAAATGGAAAGTTGGAGCTTTAACAGCCTAATGATATCGAGGCATCTGTAAAAGTGTATGTGTGTGGCTTCTCACTGTGTTTGTCTCTGTGAGCTCTTGTGTATGTGTGTCATATTGTCTAAAGATGACGGCTAAAAGGGTTTAAATTGTGTATAAGGGGTTGTTAGATCGTGTCTAACATAACTATGTTAAAACGGTGAAATTGAGAAATTTTGTTCTGTATCAAATATAAGGTGCGCGGACCAAAAAGTGGTCCCACAAGGGGTCATCACCCAGTCCTCAGGTGAAAATTGTGTGTTTTTGTTTTTGGATGGTAAAGCTAATTGTTTGAGAGTGAGTTAAGTAGGTGATTGATGACAAGTTGTTGAACTTTTGACAGGAAAAAAAAATCCTTTTTGTTGGATTGTTTTGAGCATGGGAAATGATAAAAGTAAGAGAAACGTGAAAGTAGAATTGTGATGGTAGAATTAGAACAACTGGACAAAAAGAAAGAAGAAATTGGAGATTGATGTAAATAAAGGTATATTACACTTTTGTGCAACAAGGGTGTAATATTTAGATTGTTTTGATTGTAAAGTGGTTATGATGGAGACCCAATGATAAACAAAGTAATTTTGTCGGCCCTATGATTTGAAACAAATTATAAAATGATATTTAAATTCCTGAGTGAAATTGTGACCTGTTATGAACTTTTGATGTTTGTGATAATGCTGTTTTAAAACGAAAACACCCACAGGTTGATTTGGCTGTGCAATTATACATGAATTGGGTGGATAATTATGCTAGCAATGTTACTACTGAAATTGAATTGAGATACTGATAACAACGACAATGTTTTGACAAATTTGAATAGATAGATGAATGTGAAAAATGCAGTTTGTGATTTAAATTGAACAATGATAGTAGTGGCTTTACGAAGATATTGGAAGGCCATTTGAACAGACAATTGATTGCTGACATGGTTATGAGTTTGTTTAGAATGCATGAAGTAGAATTTAAGCCAGTATTTTTATTATTGTTAACAAGATGATTGATATTCATGGTGGCTTTGTTATTAACTACATATAGCTTTTGGAAAGATGTGTTACATTTAAACTTGATTATATGGTTGTAAACAATATAAGGGAGTATGATACAATTAGTTTTGAAGAAATGCCAGACTACGACAATGCTATGGGCGGATTATAACGTTCTACCCCTCCAAGACATGTGAACTACAGTGTTCTTTCGCAAATTAGGGCCAGAGCGGTGAAGGCTCCAGGGTCCCTATTGTTTTTAAATTCCATAGTCATTTAAAAAAAAAAAAAAAAAAGTGCTGATTTTGTGGATTTTTGTACAACTGTGTAATTTTTTGAGAAGGGGAAAATGACTGAATGAAGGTTAACCCAGTGATATACGAGGGAACACTGTAGTGGAGGGGGGGGGGGGGGGGGGGGGTTGGGGAAGGAAAAATTAAAACCTTTTGTAAATATTATGAAATTATTTTAAATTGCATGCAGCATAAGATTATATGAAGTGGGTTGGATAATGATTTTGAGTTGTGAGCCATAAAGATGTCTCAAAAGGGGGGAGTTGGCAACAATACTGCAATACCGCATATAAATTTTATATTTTTAATTTTTTATGTTTTTACGTTTTTGGAATTTTGTTTTAGAATTTTGTTATACATGGAATTGATGTTTCTAATATTCTACAATTTCTGTTAGTGGCTATGGATTTTATGGAATTGAACAAAAAGTAAGACAATGTCAATATTAACAAGTACTGATTGATGGTCTTAAAAAATTTAACAATGAGTTGAAATTGTTCCAGAAAAACAACTGGATGTTATTATTATGGCAGAAGCATTGTGTGAATAGATAATGTCTCTATATGACGTACTAGTTATTTGGAGTAATGAATGAAAGTCACTTTATATGTTACATTGTTAAGGGAAAAAGAGAAACGAGAGAAAAATATATGATCAAAGCATGGAGATAAGATAATTGATGATTAAGTAATTTGGGAAATTGTAAAAGGAACAAGACAGTTAAGCTCGTTTAAAATTTCGTGTGGTGGACCATTTAAATTTGCCTATTGTAATGACCTGTTAAGACATACAGATGAAAGAAATTGATTTAAGTGACTATATGAGAAGATTGTTTAAATGATAAGGAAGTGAAAATGTTTAATCAAATGCCAGTTGACTCTCTATCTCAGCAGGAAGGCAAGCCTCCCATCAAGGGTAGTGACTGACTTTGATTAAAGGTCCAGCCTAAGGTGGGAAGGCCCTTGTAAGTGTTGTTGGCCCCGAAGGTTGTGAAGATCGCTGAACGACTCTCCTAGATTCACCTATCACATGGCACAAAACAGGTACCATTGACTAACAGCTTGCCAGGTTGCGGAGCGAAGCCTGACTGAAGTGAGGTCAGAGGAGAAACAAGCAGCTTGACTCGCTGTGAAAAAGTCTGACCAAGTAAGTCAGTGAAGACTTTGGGAGCACATTGTTGGCTACCCTCAAAGTTCCCCCAACCGCTGCGTAGTCCAGGACCTGTCTATTGTGCATGATGTGTCAGAAGGGACAATTCAAGGAGACGAGTCCCTTTCCTGAATCGAATGGAGAGTAAGATGCGATCAGACAGTTGGGGCTGTCTTTTTGATTTTTGATGTTTGTTTTTGTGGCCATCTTGAAGAGGAAGAGAGACAGATGGTTGAATTATTAATGCTGAGAATTACATACAGAAACATTGGACATTGCGCACACTGGATTTTAAACATTGGATAATGTACACACATTAGAGCAACAACACATTGATTGCACTTTAAAGACGATACGTTGAATTATATTGTGCTTATGATAATTTTACTAATATGGCGTTTTGTGATGGAAAGAGAAATGTTACGTCATGCTCTATGTGATAGTGTTGACAAAGGACTTATTTGTGTAAGGGGAAAAAAATGTGTTATGCACTGTGATGGTGATGTTTTGCTTATTTAACAAATACATGGTATGAGACTTTGAGTAAATATGTAATAACAGGAGGGAAATGTTAGGATTATTATGTATATATTATTCCATATTTTCTCTTTTATTGCATAGAGTTAATTTTAAAGCATATACTCAGTACTTCACTATCAGTTTGGGTTGCTGTATGTGTATTCAACCTAAGGACGTCTGGAATGCGGGAATGAAGAACTTCACACCAGGACAGGAGACAGCATTCAAGGATTAGTGATCAAAGGATGTCTTCTGTGTTAATGACTATTGTATTTGTGATGCCACAACGCTGCTATTTCTCTGCCTCTTTTTGTGACCATTTGTTAGCGAACTCCATGAAAAGACAAGAAATGTGAATGTGTGTCAGAGTGGGCCAGAGGATTGTGACCAGCACACATCTCTTGCTCATCTCTCCTTGTACAAGTAAAGGTCTTGCTTTCTCATTTTAATGTCTGTCTCCACATTTGTGCAGTTTAAAAATGTCATAGATGGTGTTTAAACCTGACATTATCACACTTAGAATGAGTTTACATTTTTTGTACAAAATACCGTATGTGGGGTATTTTTTTTTTTATGCCTCAAGGGCTAGGTGACGCTGCATATATAACTGAATGTTGTCATAGAGATAGCTTCAGGCCTTGACGATAAACATACATGTCAAGTTTGGGATTTTTTGGAGCATGTACCGGGGAGTTATTAAGCATATCCTTTTTCAGTGCGAAACACAAATTTTGATGCCCCGCCTTCATCATATAGTATTTCGAAAAGTCAAGATTTTTCCCCCTGTCGTTGGCTCAGGTCTTGACATGGTCCAGGTCAAGTCTTAACTCAGTCAGATGAAACGTGTAGGAGAAGTGGGCAAAAGTCTGCCCCCTGTGAATGTGCAAAAATCGTCAAAAATGGGACATTCAAAAATTCGTAGCTCACT